>NC_055685.1:4930860-4975059 GCF_017639745.1 Melanotaenia boesemani
CATTATATTTAGGAGCAGTATTTAGTTTAAGCCTTATCTGTGGAGAATGTTTACTCCAAACGTGAATTTTAATTACGATAACATGCCAATTGTTTAATGTTGGTTTACTGAGGTACAGACATATTCTGTGCTAATAGTTGCTATTTAATTTCTTTTCTGCAGTTTTACTCCATGTTGCAATGTATACGTGGTTCATCGGAATAAAGAGGAGCTTAGGAAGCTACATCCTGACTCACGTGTTCATTCGGGTGGAGTTAGGCTTACTGCTAAATTGTGTTAGACACACACAAGGAGAGCAGAATAGTGACATACCTATCAGTGTGGCAATTATTTCATCAAGCTTTTCCATAGCCAGCTTTACTTTTTCACTCACTGTGCCAAGTAATCACATCCACTCTTAAACCACGAAAGCAGCGCAGATTTTGCAGTCCAACCATCATCACTTTGGCATGCAGTTTGTGGGGTTATACAATCTCCAGGAGTGTAGTGGATATATGGATCGTCATAATAGATTTACCTCACGTTTGACTTCATGTATATTCAAATAAATTTTTTAAATAAAACATGTTCAGTGATTACTGATGTGTGGGTACTCTTACTTTGAATCCAGTTTTACCAGTAAATCCAATATAACCAGTTAATACAGTGAAACCAGTAAATGCAGTGAAACCAGTTATTCCAATGAAATCAGTTAATCCAGTTAAACCGGTTATTCCAGTAAAATTGGTTATTCCAGTAGAATCAGTTAATCCAGTGAAACCAGTTATTCCAGTAGAATCAGTTAATCCAGTGAAACCAATTATTCCAGTGAAACCAGTGAAAGCAGTTAATCCAATGGAACCAGTTATCCCAGTTAATCCAGTGAAACCGGTTATTCCAGTAAAATCGGCTATTCCAGTAGAATCAGTTAATCCAGTGAAACCAGTTATTCCAGTGAAACCAGTTATTCCAGCGAATCCAGCTAATCCAGTGAAACCAGTTATTCCAATAAAATCAGTTAATCCAGTTAAACCGGTTATTCCAGTAAAATCGGTTATTCCAGTAGAATCAGTTAATCCAGTGAAACCAGTTATTCCAGTAGAATCAGTTAATCCAGTGAAACCGGTTATTCCAGGAAAATCGGTTATTCCAGTAGAATCAGTTAATCCAGTGAAACCAGTTATTCCAGTGAAACCAGTTATTCCAGTAGAATCAGTTAATCCAGTGAAGCCAGTTATTCCAGTGAAACCAGCGAGCGCATTTAATCCAGTGAAACCAGTTATTCCAGTAGAATCAGTTAATCCAGTGAAACCAGTTATTCCAGTGAAACCAGTTACAGCAGTTAATCCAGTGAAACCAGTTATTCCAGTTAATCCAGTGAAAGCATTTAATCCAATGAAACCGGTCATTCCAGTCAATGCAGTGAATCCAGTGAAACCAGTTAATCCAGTGAATCCAGATGAATTGAATTGGAACTTAAGTGAAATTCTCAATTCACTTATTAATTTTCCATAAGCCTTGTAACCAAATAATAGGTTAATAATATGTAGTCCGACTGTCATTATTGAGAAATATTTCCTGTTTTGTCCTGAAGGGACTTACGTGATTATTAACAAACTGGTCAGCTAAACCAATCAGCAACATCAGTAAGTTGTGGTAAAACATCCAAAATAGATTCTGCAATCCAGTCATTTAACGCTGCAGATCACCCCTAAATAAACTTTATTCTGATTCTCAGAAACACATGTCCAAGATTGAACTATGCCATAAACACAAAGATAAATAACCTTTCAAATAATTAATTTTTTTTCCAGTGTTACCAGCAGCTTCATCTGCATCACTGTTAATTAAAATTGCCAAGCCCTTTACACTGATGGTGTTAACATTTACATGCCGGATGCACACAAGAAGAGGTAGTGCACCGAAAAAATATGTTTTTTGAGCTGTAAACAACATAGTATTAAGTAATGGTGATGAAAACCACCTATAGTGTTGATTATATATATATATATATATATATATATATATATATTTTTTTTTTTTTTTTTTTTTACACACATTTTTTATTGTAAACACGTCCTCCTGAACAATTGAACTGCAGCAGATCTCTGAACATCAGAACTCTGAGAGTCCTGCTGCTGTTTTTTGTTCTTAGTGACATTTTAAAAATAACTTGAGCAGATCCAGAATAATCCCCCACCATCCTCAGTAACCAGCAGCAGGTTACTCCCAAATTGGTTCTATTGTAGAAAGAGGAGCTGATCATTTCTCCTCATCTGAGTTTTCCTCATTTATTTGTTGCAGCCAAAGCTTGGCCACATGTTTTTATTATGCTTCCGGTGGTGTTAAGTTTGTCTTCCTGTCAGCAACATAACTCAAAAAGGTATGGATGGATTTTTATTAAATATTCAGGAAATGTCAGAAATGGAAAAAAAGAACAACTGATTACATTTTCGGGGGGATCTGGATCACCGTTTGGATCCAGGGATTTTTTTTTAAAAAGATTTCTATACTATAAGGAGATAGTTTTGCCATTACAGCTTCTAACTCGTCAGAGAATACCCACAGTCATTGAAAAAAAAAAAAGACAAGATGACATCTTGGTAGATGTTATAATGCGACATTGTTTGACTTGGATCATGTTGATATTCTGGATTTGGTGATCCAGAAGGTTCAAAGTATAGGGGGTACTGGGTGGGGTGTTGGGCCTTTTGGAGGTCTGTGCTCTCTGAGTGCTTCTAGTTTATTTTTGTTAGGTTTCTTTACTGTTTAGTAGTTTTAGCACAATTTACCATTTTAAATAACAGTGGTTCCCAATCTGGGCTCCCTTAACTCTCAAGGGGCTCCCTAAAGAGCAAAATAGGTCTGCATGGCAGTGTATGTACAGAACCTGTGTGATTATTTAAAAGTTAAGTCCATATGCACACAAATGAATTGTGGTGTATCCTCTGAGATTAGTTATATCCGCTGGTCCCATCTGGACGTTTTTGTTAACACTAACTTCTGAAACCAGGTCCCAAAAAAGGGGTTCCTCAAGGAAAATAGGTTGGGAACCAATCTAGAACTAAAAATCACATGACATTATTCAGCCAATCAGACGTAGATATGTGAAGACCAGCTATTGATCTCAAGAACATCAGCTGGTGGAAGTGTGATAGACACATCTAACAACCTGAGCTAAAGAAGCAGCTTTTGTTTGGTAAGTATTATTGTTTGCACGTTTGTGAGCATGCACGTGTGAACATGCATGTTTGGCCATGTAACAAAGAAGAAATGTGTGCTTGCAAGGGGGCCATGATCACGCCGCACCCCGAAGCATCAGTGGGGGCCCAGCAGGTCCACAGAGCACCAAGCCCAAGACAGCCAAAGCAGACAGAGCAGCGGCCCACTCAGACCAGACCAGAGCAGAGGGCCCCCAGACTGGAGCCCCGCCGCGGGCCACACGGAGGGCAGGCACCCCACAGGCCCAAGGGCCACCCATTCCCTCCAACAGAGCCCCACCCAGGAACCCGACAGGGCCCGACCGCCCCAGGCAAAACCACCGCCGGCCACACCAACCTAACACCAAGGCTAGGCACCCCAGGGACAAGAACAGGTCCGCATAATAATTATCTGTGATGGACTGGTGACTTGTCCAGGATGTACCCTGCCTCTCACCTGCTAAATGCTGGGTTAGGCTCGAGCTACCCCATGACCCTTAATTGGATGAAGTGGTATAGATAATGAATGGATGCATTATAATAATTATTTTTATTATAGGTCCCAACTGATGACAGAGCATCAAGGCACCTTATTCCAAGATGGTCAGACCTGGATGTCTTGGAGGCCGTCAACAAAGCTCTCGCTCCAGTTCACCGACGCCCTGTTGGGGGAAGAGTATGTCACCATCTCATCTGTTAAGCCTGTCCTACACACCGTCCATCCATGAGTGTTGGCTGAGAAAGATGATGACGTGCAACTGACGAAAGCCATTGTAACCCACATAGAAAATCTCCTTTTGGTTAAGCCATCTAACCATATTCAGTTTCCCGGTTGTCCGTGAAGGCACAGTTTGGTCACCTGACACCTGTTCAGCCAATCCCATTCCTTGGAGCCTCCATATAAGCTGTCTGTTACTGCACCTACAGATGTGTGGGAGAAAGGCTATGGGAAGGTTGCAACAGATGCTGCTAAACCACTACAGATGCCTTGGTTCTCGTGTGGGAAGGATTATTAAGTGGATTGGCCAGGTTTGCCCTGTTGGGTGCAAACCCTCTTTGGTAGCGAGTTAGATTCAACTCTATACCAGACAACAACCCTCAGCAGTGTAGTAGGAGGCTGTTGCAAGCCAGCCCACTTTCACCCTTTTTGCCTTACTCACTGTCCACATTCATATTGTTGGAATAGCACATATATAAACACTTAAGGCAGATTTATTCTCGCGTGGCGTCTGAGTGCAGTTGGTTACGGCGTAGCTGACGCTGGTGAGTTTGCACTCGCATTCAAGTGTAGGGGGTGCACGTCGTTTTGGTCTTGCAGTTTCTCTTCCTGAAGGTGGCAGCAGGGGTGGTATCGGCCGGTAAACTCACCAGGACAGAGTTCTTTTGATGGTTAACTTCTGCTCAGTATGTATTTTCTGTTTTAAAACAACAATGGCATCCAGTATTGTTCAGTGTCTTTATGCGCTTATGAAAGAAAACAAAGAAATAATTCGATCAGCCTCTCATCAACTTGATACACTGGTTATCATTTTTAAAAACTGTGGTTGCCACACAGATTCAGCGAGAAACCTACTAAACGCCCTACAAAGATCCTGTGTGTGTGTGTGTATATATATATGTATATATATATATATATATATATATATATAGCACATTTCACAGCAGCAGTCACAGTAGATCACACACACTTTTTTGTTGTTGTATTAAGAGAACAACAGTGACAGCACAGATGGAGAGAGTGACATGCAGAAGGAACCACAGAGAGGTGATGGCAGCTCACAGAGAGAGGATGAGGAGATAGCACAGGAGAGCAAAGATGGTGAAGATGCCGGTTAATTGGAGTGAATAATGTGTGTTTGAGTTGTAAAGTGTTATGTGGAAAAGTTAATGTATAGAATGGATAGATTTGCACATTTTACAGTAGAAGTCAGAGTGGATCACACACACAAACTCTCATTTTTGTTGTTGTGTTTTTTAGATTCCGATGAAACTGAGCAGGGACAGAGATGCACATCTGCTGCATGTGTCAGGTCTACCAAGCATCTCTGCAGTAAAATCGACAAGGCAGACCGGGAGAAGGTTTTTTAAGAGATTTTTGGGAGAACATGAACTGGGAAAAGAAAGTATGTGCATGGTCTGGTACATGTCATCCCAGTACAAAGGAAAAGAGGGTCTGCAAATTCAAGAAGGTAATTTACCTTTGTTTTCTTTTTACATGTTAAACGACAGACATTAAGGCTGTGCAGGAGTATGTTTGTGGCAACTCTTGGAATAGGGACATGGTCTGCTCAATACTGGGTGCAAGACACGGACACAACAAAGAGCTACACAACAGAGAGGAACAAAGCATCGCGGCACAGAGAGGCCTATGATTTTATCATGAGTTTTCTGAAGGATCTCCCTAAGGTGCCCCTCCCATTATTGCAGGTCATCCACATCAAAACAGTACCTGGAGCCTGTCTTTCAGTCCATCGCTGACCTGCATAAAGAGAATTTTCCTGCCGCTGAGGAAAAGATGTTGAGACCATTATCAAGGCAGGTGTTCGCAAAAGAATTTAAGCAGCAGAACCTGAGTCTTTGCCATCCAATAAAGGACCAATGTAACACCTGCTGCTCCTTCAAGACTGTTAACTTAGCAGAAGATAAATGGCAGGACCATTTACCCAAAAAGGAAGAGGCCCGTTCTGAGAAAGCACAGGACAAATATAATGTAAATGACAAAACCAAGGCTGTCTGCATGGATCTGCAAGCCCTCCTCCTATGCCCCAGTTTAAAAGCATCAGCTCCTTATTATAAAACAAAACTAGGCCTCCACAACTTTACTATTTATGATATGTCTAGACACAATGCCATTTGCTATGTCTGGCATGATGGTGAGGGAGCTCTGTCTGCCAGCGAGTTTGCATCCTGTGTCATCAATTTCCTTTCTGAGCACATGGAGCATGAGGAGCACATTTTATGGATGACGGTTGTGGGTACCAAAACCGCATTGCAGTGCTCAGTAGTGCTCTTACCTTCTGCATGGAGACAAAGAAGGTGGTAACCCATAAGTTTCTGGTGAAGGGATGCACACAGATGGAGTGTGACTCAGTGCACAGTGTCATCGAGAGGCATCTGAGAAACAAAGAAATTTATGTCCCAGCGGAATATGTTGCCCAGATGAGGAGTGCCCGGTTCAAGGCCAACTCATATGAAGTCAAATATTTGGACCATACCTTCTTCTAAGACTTCACTAATCTGAGGCTCTGCAGGTCTATCTGCCCAGGGATCAAACCCGGTGACCCCACTATTCACGATGTCAGAGCCATCAGGTAACTACAGTATCAATCTAAAAAAATCTTTCCCATAAAAACACATTTACATTAAATATGTTGGAATCACAACAAGACATGTTAAGAAGTAAATCCCAATGGAAGCAACACAAAAGAGCATCAATAGCTTAATGGTAAGAATTATATTTAAGTGCAGCGTGCTGAGGCAGGATAAATAATTTTTTTGTTAGATACAACATAAATGGGACCATGGACTTCAAAGTCAAGCACTCCGATGACTAGAGACTGTTGCTAAATCAGCAGCCCAGACGCATTTCCTCACACACACCTGCAGTCACACCACTCTACACTCTCCAGACTTCGGCGGGGGACACCTTTGGTTTCAGCCACGGCTCCATTGTTTACACCAGGGACCAGCTGTTAGCTGCTCTTCTCTACGCGGAGAAGCCGGAGATTCCCGCGGAGATAGGAAGAAAAAGAAGGGGTTGCAGAGCTGGAAGAAAGCTCCAGGAGAGGAAACGGAGGTACAGACCATATTTACCCTCTGTGATTATGGGAAACGTTCGTTCCAACAAGACCGACGAGCTCACGGCGCTGACCCGGCTACAGCGGGAGTTCAGGGAATGTAGCCTCATGTGTTTAACGGAGACGTGGCTGAATGAATTTATTCCGGATTCTGTGGTTTCCCTGGATGGATTTAAACTTTCACGCGTAGATAGGAGTGCGGCAGAGAGTGGTAAGAGGAAAGGCGGGGGAATCGAGGTGTATGTCAACGAGAGATGGTGCAACCCGGCGCACGTCTGTGTAAACAAACAACTCTGCCACAGGGACATTGAGTTACTCGCTGTGGGCATGCGGCCGTATTACCTCCCGAGGGAGTTTTCACACGTTATACTGTTTAATGTGTACATCCCTCCCTTGGCCGATGCAGCAGCTGCCTGTGGGCTGCTCCACAGCGCAGTGACTCGGATGCAGACTCACCACCCGCAGTCCCTCCTGCTCATCAGCGGAGATTTCAATCACACCTCGCTCTCTGCCACTCTCCCTACTTTCGTCCAGTACGTGAAATGCCACACCAGGGAGAACAAGACGCTGAACCTACTGTATGCTAATGTGAAGGACGCATACACCTCCGCCCCCCTCCCCCTGCTTGGACGCTCTTATCACAACCTCGTACATCTGCTCCCTGAATACACACCCAGGGTGAGAAGACAGCTGGCACAGAAGAAGTCTGTGAAAGTGTGGACCGATGAGGCCAATGAGAGACTGTTTCCAAACCACAGACTGGGAGACACTCTGCAGCTCTCATGGAGAGGACATTGATGGCCTCACCCACTGCATCACAGACTACATCAACTTCTGTGTGGAGAACACTGTGCCAACCCGGAGGGTGCGGTGTTTCTCCAACAACAAACCCTTGGTGACCCCTGAGCTTAAAGTCCTGCTGAACCAGAAGAAGAGGGCTTTCATTTCAGGGGACAGAGAGGAGCAGAGGAGAGTTCAGCATGAACTCCAGTACAAGATCAGGCGGGCCAAGGACAGCTACAGGAAGAAGCTGGAGGAGCGGCTGGAGCAGAATAACACACGGGACGTGTGGAGAGGGCTGAAGGAGATCTCTGGATTTGGACAGAGTGGTGCCAGAGGGACAGCGGATGGAGACCAGCGCTGGGCCAATGATTTAAATCTGTTTTTTAACAGATTTGATTCAAACCCCACTCCCTCTGCCCCCCCTCCCTCCTCTTCACACATCCCCAGTCCAGCGTCTACCATCCCCATCCCCCGACCACCTTCATCTTCACCTTCACTTTCACCTACCCCCCATCTCCACTCCACACCAATGGACTCCACCACCAGCCCCCCACTGCCCTCCACCTCCCCCCTCTCTCTTACATCGGCCCAGGTGAGGAGAGAACTGAGGCGGCTGAAGAACAGGAAAGCTGCAGGACCAGATGGCATCCGCCCCAGGCTGCTCAGGACTTGTGCAGACCAGCTCTGTGAGGTGTTCAGGTACATCTTTAACCTGAACCTCAGCCTGGAGAAGGTCCCTGTCCTGTGGCAGACCTCCTGTGTGGTTCCGGTTCCTAAGATATCACACGCGAAGGAGCCGAACCATTACAGACCCGTCGCCTTGACCTCCCACCTGATGAAGACCATGGAGAGGCTCATCCTCGGCCACCTCCGCTCCGTGGTGTGCACCGCGATGGACCCGCTGCAGTTTGCCTGCAGGCCAAACATTGGGGTGGATGATGCTGTCATCTACCTACTACACAGGGCGCTGGCTCACCTGGAGACCGCTGGGAGCATCGTGAGAGTCATGTTTTTTGACTTCTCCAGTGCGTTCAACACCATCCAGCCGGCGCTGCTGCGGGGAAGCTGGATGGAGCTGGAGTGGATGGAAAGTTAGCTGCGTGGACCATCGACTACCTCACCAACCGGCCACAGTACGTGCGTCTGCAGAACTGTGTGTCTGAGGTGGTAGTCTGCAGCACGGGGGCCCCTCAGGGAACAGTGCTCTCACCGTTCCTCTTCACCCTCTAGACTTCACCTACAACACCAGCAGCTGTCATCTCCAGAAGTTCTCTGACGACTCAGCCATTGTGGGCTGTGTGTCTGAGGGGAACGAGCTGGAGTATTGGTCAGTCATCATGGACTTTGTGGACTGGTGTGAGCACAACCACCTGTGCTTAAACACCAGTAAGACCAAGGAGATGGTGATTGACTTCCGGAGAAGGACACTACCTCACACTCCGGTGAACATCCAGGGGAAGGACATTGACCTGATGGACAAGTACCTAGGTGTTCACCTCAACAGTAAACTGGACTGGTCACACCACACAGACGCCCTGTACAAGAAGGGCCACCTCCTGAGGAGACCTGAGGTCCTTTGGAATATGCAGGCCTCTGCTAAGGACATTTTATGACTCTGTGGTAGCCTCTGCTGTCCTCTACGCCATTGTCTGCTGGGGAGCGAGCAGCACTGACCGGGACAGGAAGAGACTGAACAAGATGGTCAGGAGGGCCAGCTCTGTCCAGGGCTGCCCACTGGACTCTGTGGAGGAGGTGGGTGAGAGGAGGATGTTGGCCAAGCTCACATCCATCATGGACAACACCTCACACCCGCTGCACCAGACTGTGGAGGGGCTGAGCAGCTCCTTAAGCAGCAGACTGAGACGCCCTCAGTGTAGGAAGGAGCACTACCGCAGGTCCTTCATTCCCACTGCTGTCAGACTGTACAACTTATTTGTATAGTCATAATACTGTGCAATATTTATTTATATTTTACTGTGCAATACCCCCATATCAACATCATCATATTCTTCATATCCCACCATCACCATGTAAATATGTATATAGTCTGTGAGGTTGTTTTCTTGCACTGTCAATTATATATATATGTATATATTTTATATAAATAAATAGTATATATATATATATATATATATATTACATTTATAATGCTACATATTTTTTGCTTTTCTTAGACTTCTTTTCTTGTAAATATTTTATATTCCACCTTCTTGTTGTGATGCATGTTCATCTTTTTCTGTCTGCTTTCTGCACTTTATTCTGTAACAAGAGCTGCTGTAACGAGTGAATTTCTCCACTGTGAGATTAATAAAGTCTAATCTAATCTAATCTACACTGGCCACCCGAAGATCAAGGAGATGAAGTACCAACACCTCCAAGAACTGAAGGAGGTCATTCCCAAAGACTTCCACAGCATTTAGGACAACCTGGCCGACTAGGATGCTACAAACACACACACACACACAATTTGACAAAATGAATAACTTTAAAAACGCATGAAATTTTTAATTTAAACAGACGCCATGAATGATAGTAAATTATTTTGAGACGTGAGATGCAGAATTAGAGAACTGCTAGTGTAAAATGGTAGGTTGAAGTGCAGTTTAGTCCATTATTTACCTTACAACAGCAGTTATCATTTATAATAGATTTAGGCCAAATGTATTAAGCAACAGGATAACAGCACAGAAATAGTTAAGAATAAACTGCAACCTGTAAGTTGATGATAACATGATGCGATGAGCACCTGATGCGACTGTCATAATCAGTGACTGCCAAAACCTCCTTTATCCATTTTACATCAGTCTGAAACCTTCTAACTCCATATTAGCTTGATTTGAGTAAATCAAAGTATATTAATAAAGTAATGACACAATCAAATATATGACTATAACATAAAACCCAATACCAAGTTTGATGACATTATGTCCAATTATTACAAAACCATACAGTTTTATTGATTTGTTGAAAAATAACAGTTATGGAGATAGGAGGTTTGCACCCGACAGCAGCGATATGCAGGATAATGATAGTGGTGAAGTCTCTTCTGTAATATTATGGGACGCCTGTAAAGTGGTTCTGAGAGGCAAAATAATTGCTAAATCATCCCTTTTTAAAAATCAAGTGAAGAAAAATTGAATAATTTAGAACATACATTGGTTGAATTAGAGAAAAAACACAAAAATAAAAAAACGAGAAAATAACACAAACTAGAGATGAAATAAATCAAGAACTACAAACGTCCATACAGAAAAAAACTATTCTCCTATAAACAGAACTATTATGAAATAGGGCCTATGGTCAACAAAACCTTTAGCCTATAAATTAAGAAAACAACAGTCGGAAAGAGTTATACACAAAATTAGAGACCCAACAAATAAAAAAGTAACTTATAAACTTAAAGAAATACAGGAATGTTTTAAGAAATACCATTAAAATTTATATGCTTTAAAAGAACAAGAAGGAGAAGAACAAGCCAATGCATTATTAAATAAATAATTGTTACCAACGAATGAGAAAAATGAAACACTAGCAAGAACTATATCTGCACAGGAAGTAGAAAAAAACATTAAAAAGATTAAAACTTAACTAATCACCAGAAGCGGACAGATTTAGTGCTGAATGGTACAAAACCTACCTATAACCTATAGGTACCTACATACTTTTAAGAGCATTTAACTGGGTACTGAAAGGGGGACTATCAGGAATTATAAAGACTGAACAAGGATGTAGGCAAGAATGTTCTATGTCCCATTATTTACCATATTTATTGAACCACTGGTACAGTACCAGTACCAATACCAAAATACACACAGTTGAGAAAAATCATGAGGAAGAAAAATTAGCTCTATTTGAGGATGACATTTTAATTTTTATGGCCAAACCTCATGAATCCTTTCCAGAATTATAAAACCTTGACAGAATATGGTAAACTAACTAATGGGTTACTAATTCAACTACCATAAATCACAAGCGCTGACATTTAAATATACACCTATTAATATTGTCAAAAAGATTTTCGATCGATTGTTTATTTGGGAGTGAATATACCAAAAGACATAAGAAATATTGCCAACTTCCAACTATGACCCTTTATTGGCCATAATAAAAACAGATATAGCCAGATGGAGCCTGGTGTCCTACTTGGGACTTGTGCAAAGAGTCAAAGCAACAAAAATTATGCTACTGCCACAATTTCTATATTTATTCCAGACAATACCTGCAGAACCTACCAATACTACTTTTGAAGAAATTGATAAATGAATATCTAGATTTATTTGGCAAGGCAAACGGCCAAGGATTAGATTTAAAACTTTACAACTGGCTAAAAATAAAGGAGACCTTTCGCTCCCTAACTTAAGAAACTACTACAGGGCAGCACAAATAAACCCACTAGACGAAATGTGCAATCCATCTTATATATCAAAATGGAAAGAATGTGCTATGACCAGTATCCCCCAGCAAGTGGTAATTGGTAATATAGAACTAATAAAAGAACTTGGAGAGGTAAACTCATGCTTGGAGACAGTACTTAAAACATGGTCTAAATTAGTCACAGAAAATAAAGAATCCTGTTTATTAATCAGATGGATAGTATATGATCAAGATTTTACTCCAAATAAAATAAGACAGCACCTTTAAGAAATGGGGGAGAAAGGCTTGTAAAAGTACAACAATATTTATCATGAAGGCTGTCTGAGGAGTTTTCAAGACATAAAATAGACTTATGATCTTAATAATACTGACTTCTTTCGTTTCCTACAAATCCGACATTATTTAGTTAACACAAGGAAAGAAGACCCAAACAGGCATTTCATTAGCAATCTAAATATTTTCCTTAAGTCATACCAGTCAAATCCCAATAATAAATTGATATCTAAATTATACTACGAATTGCATCAAGAAGAAACGGGAGAAGGATGGCAACTTCCCGATTCATATCGAGGGCTGGTCTACAACTCAAATCAATTGTTGGAGATGCACATCTTCATTGACATGGAGGGAATTTGCGTGGAAGACAGCTGTGCGTTTTTCAAAACACCCGCCCGGGGGACTCAAACGTGGATAAATCATGCTGTAGGTCATGTGGGGAGAAACAAGCTGGTCATTATCATATTTTTTGGAACTATGCTAAATTGTTTTCTTATTGGGGCGAAATTAAAGTGTTTACAGGATTGTAGGTGCCAATATTTCTTTGGAATTTGAAACTTTGTTTTTGGGCAAACATCCAGGTTGTGTGAATGGGTATTGTAAAATATACATGTTTAATGTTCTTTTAAATGCCAGTAAAAAAAAAAAAAAACAACAACAACAACAAAAAAAAAAACTCAGGAATGGATGACAATGTACCTACAAAAGATTATTTGATAAATGTGATTCAAGGAATTTTTTTCAGATGGAGAAACTTACATTTGCATTGAGACTGGAACAGGACAGATTTGAAGAATCTTGGAGACCATGGCTGAAGTTCCTAGATTCTAGATCTAAAGACTCACAGTTGTAAATGAAGTGATTCCCACTGTTCCTTGGCTACTCTGTATTGTTGAATTATTTTGATTTTTTTTCTTATTCTTCTTATTTTGATTTTCTTTCTTATTCTTCTTTATATATATATATATATATAAACCTAACAGAGCTCTTAGATTCAAAGACTCTGGTCAACTAGTCCAAACCAGAGTCCAGACTAAACATGGAGAAGCAGCATTTAGCTGTTTTGCTGCAAACAAGTGGAACAAACTGCCAGTGGAGATTAAACTTTCACCAAATGTAGACATTTTTAAATCCAGGTTAAAAACATTTCTTTTGTCATGTGCCTATGCATGAAATCTGCATGTTAACTTTTTTTTTTTTTTACTTATTTTGCTTTTAATCATTTTAATGTAATTTATTATTTTATTGTGATTATTTGTTGATGCCTTTTACTATTTCTAAATATCTGTAATGCCTTTGTTTTATGTAAAGCAGTTTGAATTATCCTTTACATGAAATGTGTTATACAAATAAACGGCTTTGCCTTGCCTAGAAAATGGATGGATGGATGGATGGATGGATGGATGGATGGATGGATGGATGGAGGGACCTCTAAACTGTAACCTTCCTCCTCTTTTCTAAACTCTCTAAACTTCCTCAGCACTTGGACGAGTTGATGACGTCTGTCAATATTAACCTCTACCTAAGATGCGTCCCACCATAACTCGCCCCTCGCTCATAGCTACGGAGCAGGACAGGTTCCAACCAGGTCAATAAAACAATGGGAAAAGATGGGTGGGGATGTTGTTTATATGTTTCTATATCTATTTACCTTTTGTTTTTAAGACAGCACAAGGAAAGGTCATTAATCTTCCCTTTTTTTTTCTTGCTATTATCTATTTTGTTTTTTTCTTCCTTTTGACGTCTCACAGCGGCGCCCCCTCCAGCATGTGGTGCCCACCTATATTGCCTATGCCAAGGGTTGGCTCTGGATCCATGCTTTCATGATGTTTCCACCGAACTCTGACCCTACCATCAGAATCTGGAGCTGAAATGGGGACTCATCTGACCAGGCAACATTTTTTAATCTTCTATTGTCACTGTTGGTGAGTCTGTGTGAACTGTAGCCTCAGTTTCCTGTTCTTAGCTGACAGGAGTGACAATTCATGTCATCTTCTGCTGCTGTAGCCCATCTGCTTCAAGGCTGGACATGTTATGTGTTCAAAGATGTTATGCTGCATATTTTGGCCGGAAGCAGTGGTTATTTGACTTTCTGTTGCCTTTCTATAATCTCCAACCAATTTCCTCTTTTTCAGACCACTCTTTCTAAACCCTCGAGATGGTTGTGTGTGAAAATCCCAGTTGATCCACAGTTATTGAAATACTCAGACCAAAAACCATGCCACAAACAAAGTCACTTAAATCCCTTTTCTTCCTCATTCTGATGCTGTTTGAACTTCAGCAAGTCGTCTTTACCACGTCTATGTGACTAAATGCGTTCAGTTGCTGCTGTGACTGGCTGATTAGACATATGTGTTAACAGGAAGTTGAACAGATGGACCTCATAAAGTGGCCAGTGGTCATATTGTTCTCTATTGTTATATAATTAAATCTATTTTAAAATCTTTGTGGTGTAGTTAAGATAAATGCTTTCAGCTAAACATGGCCACGTTATTTTAGTAAACTACATTTTGTAAGTAATTTTAGAAATTCAGTATGTAATATTAATGTGTGGATAATCATTTATAACATTTAACAATCCAATGAAAGAGTTTATACATAGTTATTTTGAACTCAGTTTAAAGGAATCAGTATTTAAACTGAACTAGTGTTTATTTACCACTTCCCTAAAGAGAGTAAAATTAACACAATTTGTTGTAGACCCACATATACACATTAAAAGTGGTTAAATCAATTCTGACAGAGTAAGGGACTGAACTCTGTCCCCTTCACTCTCTGCTCTGTTCATTACATATCTTTTCCACACTGACATGTAGAGACCAACGGACTGTTGAGAGTGTTTAGTTATTAGTTATAAATTTCTAGATGCTAGCCAACTACAATTTATTCAATTATTATTATTTATAACATAGTTTCTTATAAGGAAACCTGCATAGAACAGATTGTATCGAATCTTATCTTCCATTCAATCCCCCATCCTGAGCATGCACAAGTAGACTGTGGAGAGAAAAAACTCCTAATTTAAAGGAGGAAAAAAAACTTCAGCAGAACCAGACTCAGGAAGGGCGGCCATCTGCCTTGACCTGACAGGAAAGAGGGTCAACAAGCACAAAGTCAACAGCCAATAACACGGACCACACAGTGCTGGACAAACCAGTCTGACACCGCTCTGCGTGACTGCTTCTCCACAACAAACTGGGACATTTTCCGAGATGCTGCTTGTGCCAACATTGAGTACACAGAGCACGTAACGGGATACATTAACTAATCTATTGACATGGTTGTACCGTGAGTTACCATTCTGATTTAAACCAACCAGAAGCCATGAGTTAACGGAACAGTCAGCTTGGCGCTCAGAGCATGAGCAATAGCTTTCCACTCTGGTAACCTCAGTAAGTACACAAAAGCATGGTATTATTTGAGGAAATGATCAAAACTGCTACAAGTCAATATAAGGATATAACTCAGTCTTGTTACAGAGGCTTGAACACCAAGGACATGTGGAAAAGGGCTCAGAAACATCGAGGAGTATAAGGGAAAAACATAAGGTTTGAGGAGGTGTCAAGTTGAACTTGTTTTATGCACGTTTTGAGAGAAACAGCGAGCTGGTAGTGCTTCTGGATCAGAATGACTGTCCTTTCCAGCTGACTTGGACAGATGTTCTTAAATAATGCACTGATGTGTTGACAGATGTCTTCACAGACATTTTCAATCTTTCCCTGCTCCAGTCTGTTGTCCCCACTTGCCTCAAGAAAATAACAATAATCCTGGTTCCAAAGAAGCAGAATGAGAGTTATCTAAATGACTATCGCCTCATTGCACTCACCTCCACCATCGTCCAAGCTAATCATCTCTGCCAGCTACACATGACCCGCTACAGTTTGCCTACAGGCCAAACAGGTCCACAGATGATGCTGTGGCAGTCATACCCCACACCGCCCTCTCTCACCTGGACCAGAAGAACAGTTTGTGGACTTTAGCTTTTAACTTCATTTAACTATCTACACTTGTTACAAAGCTCAGGGACCTGCATATCCGTACATCAATGTGCATCTGGATCCTGGACTTCTTATCAAACAGGCCACAATCTGTGGCCTTCCCCCACACAGACTCTGAAAATTGGGGCCCCCCATGGCTGTGTCCTCAGTCCCCCTCCAGCTCTCTTTGTACACTTGCGACTGTACACCCATGTGAAGCTCTGTCATGACCATCAAGTTTGCCGACAACACCTCCATCATCGGCTGCATCACAGACAATGATAAAGCAGCCTACAGAAAGAAGGTTGCTGCATTTACTTCATGGTGCAAAGCCAAAAACCTCTTGCTCAACATCAGCAACAACAAAGAGCCGATTACGGACTTTAGGAGACTACGAAAAGGAGAACACGCCCCCCTTCACATAGATGGAGCAGCAGTGGAGTCAGCTGCTTCAGGTTCCTGGGGATAAACATCAGTGAGGATCTCACCTGGTCATGCCATCCTGACATCATCATCATGAGGTCAGAGAGACAACGTCTCTTCTCCTGCAGTGATTTAGAAAGTTTGGCATGGACACCAAGATACTGATTAACTTTTATAGATGCACTATGAAAAGCATCCTGGCTGGTAACATTATGGCCTGGAAGGGCAGCTGTACCATTCTTGAAAACAAAGCACTGCAGAGGGTGGTAAAATTAGCTCAGAGTATCACCTGGTCAGAGCTGCCAACCATCGAGGGCATTTACAACCAGCTCTGCAGAAGGAGGACCAGAAGGATCCCCTCTGACCCCAGTAAGCCCAGAAGGATTCTCTCTGTCCCCAATAAACCCAGCAGGATCCTATCTGACCCCAGTAAAGCCAGAAAGAGCCTCTCTGACCCCAGTAAACCCAGAAGGATCCTCTCTGACCCCAGTAAAGCTAGAAGGATCCTCTCTGACCCCAGTAAGACTAGAAGAATCCTCTCTGACCCCAGTCATCCAAGTTCTCAGCTGTTCATGTTGTTACCATCAGGGAGGCAGTTCAGGAGCATCTGCACACGAACCAGCAGGTTCAGACACAGTTTCTACCCACAAGCCATCAGGCTTCTGAACTTCTAGTGTCAACCCCCCTCTCCCTCATCCCTGGCTGCACATCTTAAACACAACTATGGAGTTGTATTACTTTTATCTTATTATTATCTTTATTTTGTATTCTATTCTTGTTTTAATTGTTATTATTACATTACTCTATTTTACAGTACATATTCTTACCCGTTTTACCTCTAACTTTTTTTTTTACTTTTCAACTTACTGTTGCTCTTGAATGCCATGTGATGGACTGGCAACCTATCCAGGTGTACCTGCCTCTCGCTTGCTAATTGCTGGGATGGGCTCCAGCTTCCCTGTGACCAAAATTGGACTAAGCTGTATAGAAAACTGATGGATGAATGGATGTTTCTTTTACATGTTAGTGTGCAAAGTGTTATTTTGAACTTGTCTTGTCCAGCATCATGATAGCTGAATGGTAGTCTGGCTGCCATATTGTGTCAAACAAATTTTACTGTGCCAGGAGGAGCCTTTTGGAAATGGGGCTCCCCTTTATGTCTGCCCTTCAATCTGTCTGTATCTGTCTGTCTATCCATCTGTTTGACTGTCTTTCTGTCTATTCATCTGTCTGTCTGTTTCTCTGTCTGTATATCTATCCGTCTGTATGTTTCTGTCTGTTAAATCTGTGTATTCATCTATCTGTTTGTGTCTGTCTGTCTCTGTATCTGTCTTTCTGTCCATCTATCCATCCATCTGTATCTGTCTTTGTCCCTGTCTACATATCTATCCATCTCTCTGTGTCTGTTTGCCTGTCTATATCCATCTGTCTGTCCATCTATCCATTCAGCTATCTGTCTGTATCTTTCTGTCTGTCTGTCTATCTACTTGTATGCATCTGTCTCTCTGTTTGCCTCTCTGTCTGTCTATCCACCCGTTTGCCTGTCTGTTTATTAATCTGTCTGTCTGTAGCTGTCTGTCTATATAACTATCCATCTGTCCACCTGTCTGTATCTATTTGTATTTATCTGTCTGTATCTTTCTGTCTCTCTATCAGTTTATCCATCTATCTGTCTATATCCATATGTCTGTCCATCTACAGTATTTTTCCATCTGTCTGTCTGTATCCATCAGTCTTTTTCTGTGTCTGTCTGCCTGTTTATATAACTATCCATTTGCCTGCTTCTGTTTATCCATCTGTTTGTCTGTCTGTGTATCTTAAAACTAACTAAATGGAATAAAGTTAGTTGAAAGTGTGTGTGTCATGTGTGCCACGCTTGGCTTCGAAGATCCTCCAGAGTGGGTCCAGAGTTCCTCTAGATCTTGTGTGAGGCACTTTCTCAGGAAATCCTGGCATTCTAGAGGACATGAAAGAAAAGAACAACAATGGTTAGCGTTTCAGTGGTTTAGCAGAGAGCTCAGAGATGTGTGTGTTTGCTGACAAATGTGTGTATGGGTCTTACTTTCAGAAAGCCTTTTTTTAAACTTAAGTCTTTTTTGGATGAAGCTGGTGGAAAGAAAGTTTACTTTGTGCAGGGTTTCGAACAAGACCATCCCACCTGCCACACTGTTGTGGGCCCGGCACTGTATGTTTTCCAGCTTAATGCCTCTGGAGGGATATGATCCATGGTGCCTTGTAATAAGTTAAACTCTGTGTATTCTTGGTAGAAGCAGCTCAAACCAAAGTCAATGAGATGAAGTTGTGGGATATCTGAATCCATCTCAATGAGGATGTTCTCCAGTTTGATGTCTCTGTGGAAAATGCAGTTCTTCTGGAGGTGTATTGCTGCATCAAGCAGCTGTTTGATTATAACCTAAAAGGGACAAAACAGAGGTTAGACAGTTTGAAGTAGACAGAGTGGTGTGATGTGTTTTTCTCAGTTGCTGAAACACTAAACCCTGTTGTCTGGACCAAATGATCAGTTGCCTGAAGCCACTGATTGAATCAGTTGCTCTTTTGCCAAAACCATCAGCACTTTTCACGTGTTTAGACACAACTTGCCAACACATTTTCATTGTGATGCACCTGTGTTGCATAATGGTAAGCAGGTTGCACAAGTCAAACACAAATAAAGCACAGGTGCCACTGGTTGAACAACTCAAAATTGATCACACTTGTGGCTAATGATGTGAGGGAACATTAATAAGCCAGTTCAGAGAGCACTGGTTTGTGAGGCACTACAATGGATAGAAATCTGAGAGGAGCAGGAGTTTGTGTGAGAAGTGGCCGAGGGGGTCAGCAAAGACAAAGAACAGTAATATCTGATGAAATCAGATATTACTGTTCCATGTATATTTCTGTAACCTGATGTTCTCTTTTTTAAGGACTGAAAAACTGCCACATGGGGGTGGGAGGTCAGGTATGTTCTAACACACCAAGACACCCTAATTGTCAATATGCTTCATGAGAACAACCCCATTAAACTGTGTGAAATTCAGCAGAAGATCATTGAGGACCATGTAGAGTTTGAGGCTATCAGCAGTGTCAGCCTCTCTACTGTTGACCATGTCCTCAAGCACAACAAGCTGAACATGAAACAGCTGTACAGATGTTCTTTGATCGCAACTCAGTCAAAGAGCCAAGATTCCAGTATGTACAGGTTGGTATATATCCAGACACATTTAATGTTGATTACTGTAAGTAGTGATTTACTGGAGTGGTCTAAATCACTTTTTCTGTACAGTATCACTTACAAAACTATATCTGTTTCTACAGAGAGTTCTTCAACTGGATGCAGTGGAAAGACACCATGAATACATCTACATGGATGAAGCTGCCTTTATACATACAGATTAGGGCCACTTAAAGTTTTTGCCTGTTGCTTGAACACGTTTTGCAAAACTTTGTCGTTTATCAACGTTTTTTTTTTTTTTTCTTTTTCATAAAAGATAATATCAGGAGTTTCTGTACTACAGCTTAAGTCTATCTTAAGGTGCAAATTAATCTAGTTTCTCTCTACAGTGCCTGATAAATAATATATCTAAAATTAACATGAGTAATTTTAAGTCTTTTGCATGGATTTATCACTTACCTTGATCTTTCTTGAAGCCAGCAGTACAACCTTCCTTGTAAATCTG
This sequence comes from Melanotaenia boesemani, assembly GCF_017639745.1. Classification (NCBI taxonomy): domain Eukaryota; kingdom Metazoa; phylum Chordata; class Actinopteri; order Atheriniformes; family Melanotaeniidae; genus Melanotaenia; species Melanotaenia boesemani. The sequence continues at coordinate 4,951,347 of NC_055685.1, forward strand.
CATATTATCCTTGTACATCATGACTTCTAAGATGTTTCAGGTTTGATAATGTCAGCAATGAGTGAAATTACATTCAACACACGTGTTTTCCAGTTATTCGTCCTGTGAAGGCTGCAGTGTAAATGAATGGAACACAGAATGTTGGTAGAACTTTCCTCATTACATATGAGTGACGTCACAAAGTGAAGTTTCCTATGATGAAGATGTTGCCTAGTGACAGACTCAGGGTTAGACTCCACCCTCTTTTTAACCCAAGAACAAGACAAGATCCCTAAGACACAATATAAGACTCAGAAAGGGCGGCCATCTGCTTAGACTAGTTGGGGTGGAAAGGACAGGAAAGACGTTGAGTATCATAACACGATGCCAGGAATACCTGCTGGAATGAAAAAGGAAAAAACAATATAACATCAATACATCTTGTACAATAGAGTATACGAAGAATATTTATACACTAAATGTACTAATTAAATTTTTTATCATTTTTATTTTCACTAAAACTAACACATTTTTTTTTTATTCTCTGTACCGCTTATTCCATGACGGGTTGCGGGTGAGCTGGAGCCTATCCCAGCATTAACAGGTGAGAGGCAGGGTACACCCTGGACAGGTCACCAGTCCATCGCAGGGCCAACACATAGGAGACAAACAACCATTCACACACACACTCACTCCTAGGGAGAATTTAGAATAATCAATTAACCTAACATGCATGTTAGAACCCGGAGAGAACCCACGCATACACGGGGAGAACATGCATAATACATTTTTTTTCAAATTAATTTCGTTATTTCATATTTTTGTCTGTCAGTCTGTCCACTTTGAAACTAACTAAATGGAGTAAAGTTAATTGAAAGTGTTTGTGTGTCTGCTTCACGTGAGCCACGCGGGGCTTCATAGACCCTCCAAAGTGAGACATTTCTCTGCATCTCAAACCCAGAGCAGACTGAAAGAGAGAGATGATGTTTGATAAAGTCTTATTCCATTGTCTCATGTTTTAAAAGTTGACAATGAAAGTGTGCAGTTTTTTAACCAAACTGAAGAAAGAAACAAGAGAGATGCTTGACTTTGCACCTTCTACCAACACAGATTAAGGCAATGTGCCTGACAGTGCTCCATCATAACCTTGACCATGGATGTTATCTATTTTGAGGTCACTTTCATTCAGTAGATCCATCACCATCTTCTCAAACACATCTATGCTTGTTGAACTGATCTTACACACCTGAATGATTTGCATGTTGTTTATGAAAAAGTCCCACAAACACAATGTCTGTATCTTCCCAGAACATTTATTTGGCTGCCATACACATTCCCGGGCAAACAGCTGAGTACAGAAAATATTATTTCTAAACTTTTTTAAACTGAGGTAAAAAAAACTAAATATTTTAATTAATTTAGATCCAACACTTGCAGACCCAGTAAAACCACATTGTTTACAGCGGGTCTGAACCCAGTTTAATGTGATCATGGAAAAGTCAGACGTTTATGGAAACTGTTCAGTAAATGTCTCATTCTTCTTCTGAACAGTGGCGTGGAGCCACTCTGATGACTTAACATTAATTTAGTACAAAAGCAGTAACAAGCTAACGTTTATGCTGCTGTGGCTCTAAGCTCGTTGCTAATGTAGATGCTAACATTAGCATCATATTACAGTGACTAACCTCTCTAGGTGTATTTTAAGGTGGATGAAGGTGGATATGGTGGATCCAGCCATAGACGCTGCAGTTTGCTGGTCTTATACTGGTCCCTCTTTAGTAAGTTTTTTATACCCAAAAGTTACAGTGGTGCTGAAGCTGCAGCTGCGTTTACCAATGCTGTTTGTCAGTGTTTTGATTGAGTGCATGTGTGTTGCAGAAAAGTCTGTGTGATGTTACGTCTAAAGAAATGACAGCAGACAACACAGCCAGTAGATGGGAGATTGGACAGAGATTAGTCTCCTATAACACCCCAAAAAGTCACTGGATTTGATGCTACTCCTGCTTTAACAAAGAGTCGCTAAGGATTTTTTTTTTCTTTAAATGTAGGAGAAAGTATGAGTTTCGATTTGTGAGGAATGCAGCATATTGTTACTTGGGAAATTTTTGCAAGCACTGAACATGTAACCCAGTGTTACTTTAATCATACATGTTTTTTTTTTCTTTTTTTAAAGTCATCACTGCTTTTGCGACTGTTTTATGACATCAAATTTACGTACACGTGCATCCAGGCAGGAGAGTGAGAGCAGGCTCAGTGTGCCATAGCTGCAGCAGAGGAAACGTGTGTGTGTGTCGACCAGTTGCCTCCTTGGTGTGCCCTGTAGCTTTAAGCCACCTGCTACTATTCTAATATTCTCTTGCTAGTGGTGGAGTGGATTGTGTGGAGAGGAACTGACATCTTGCCGATGCCAGTGGTGGGAAAGAGACCGCGGCTGCTCCGTCCTCATCTGCTGGATCACATGAGTATTTGGATCAGGATCCAAAACCCCAGTTTCATTGAGGTCTCTGTGCACATATACATTTTTTTTTTTTTTTTTTTTTTTTGGCCAGCAGCTATTATTTTTATTCTTGAAGAAGCAATAATTGGACATCTGAGATTTGTTGACACAGAAACATCTCTTTCATGTTAAAGACTACTGTGGAGTTTCTTTTCCAAACTAAGAGAGGACTCAAACCTTAGATAAGTTCCTTTAGTCACCATAACGTCCAGAGAAAATATTTTCCATTTTGGTACGTTATATTTTATATGTAAAACTGTGTACCAAGTTGTGAGAAGTTTCCTTTTAATTCAGGAGTATGGTGTTTGGGATATGAGAAATGACGATGTCCAGAATGTAGTTTGCCTGTTTTGTTTCTTGGACATACTAGTTCCAGTCCAGTGATATATAAATAGCTGGATAAGATAGTAACCTGCTATCTGAACCCAAATTAGTTTTCCTCTGTTGTTTCTTATTGTTTTAGTGTTTATTGTTATTTAGAGTAGTTGACATTCTGGTTACAAACGCAGCATCTGAGTGAAAGACCAGCACAGGCTACAGCAGCAGGACACGCGGCTCACTCTGTGTCAAAATGGATGAGCTTAACATCTCGCCTCCTCACAAGACGAGGCTACACACACACAAGAGAAAAGGAAAACGAGGAAATTCACCCAAAGAACACGGTAACACATTAATCTAACTACTAACCCCACTCCAAGAAGTTTATTTTAGTGAAGTTGGCTATGGAAAAACTTGATGAAATAATTGCCACACTGAAAGGTATGTCACTTTTTTTTTCCTCCGTTGTGTGTGTGTGTTTTTTTTCTTTTTAGCTAAACTAAAATGGTAAGGCTGGACACTGTTGTTAGCCAGCTTCGTAGTATTTCCTTGCTATTAAAACATTATTCTAGTGTGGGGAGTTATCAGAGCATTCCATATTTAATTTTCAGTGTCTGTGAAATTGTGCATAAAAACTCTGCAAAATGTCTGAATTTGATGCCAGTTCTATAGAAAATGTGGCAGTTTTAAAATTATATTTAAAATGTGTGCGACCTCCCGGTCGACCGCCAGAATTAATAAATAGTGCCTGTCTTCCTGTGCTCCAGCTCCAGTCAGCGCGCCTCCCGGTGCTCAAGTCGACGCGCCTCCCGGTGGCTCTGGGCCTCATACAGCGACCGTCTGGTTGCCCGCCGCACATCATATTAACATTTGTGTATCTTCCAGAGCTCCAGTCAGTGCTCCAGTCAGTGCTCCCATCGGTGCGCATCCCTGAGTTCCAGCTGCTGTCACCACGCCTTCCCGAGATCCAGTCCCAGTCAGCGCGTCGCCCAGTGTTCCTACTCCACTCTGCGCGCCTGCCAGAGGCCCAGCTCCACTCTGAGCAGCCCTCTGGCTATCCACCAGAGATTCAGCCTGCTTGGTCGCCAGAGATCCAGCAGCTCTGCTCTGCGCGCCTGCCAGAGATCCAGCAGCTCCGCTCTGCGCGCCTGCCAGAGATCCAGCAGCTCTGCTCTGCGCGCCTGCCTGAGCTCCAGCTCCAGCCCGGGCAGCCCTCGGGCCGTCCGCCAGGAAATCTGCCTTCTCGGCTGCCGGAGATCCAGCCTGCTCGTCGTCCGGGTCTGCCTCCAGAGTTCTGGTCCATGCCTGCCCGTCTGATTGAGATCCGGTCCCGCTGCTGTCCTCCGGGTCCTCCTTCCGTGACCCGGCCCAAGTCTGCTCGTCCTCCAGAGATTTGGTCCAGGTCAGCTCGTCCTCCGGGCCCTCCTTCCGTGACCCGGCCCACATCTGCCCGTCCTCCAGAGACCCGGCCCACGTCTGCCCGTCATCCTGTGACATTCCAGTCCGAGTTTGTCCTTCCTCCTGGACGACTGCCCGTGTCTAGTCTGCAGTGGTCTTCCCCTTCTGGTCGTCCGCCAGATTCTGTTTGCTGTCATCGCGGTCTCCCAGTCAGCCTTCTGCATCATGTTGGTCGTCCCGGACTTCCGTCCGTCCGCCTGGGCCGTCTGGAATCCGGCCTTTTGGAGTGGGGGGTACTGTTACAACCCCACCTGGCCAGGGCTGGTAGTCCTCCGGCAGCTCATCTCAGATTCTCCACACCTGGTTCTGATCTGCTCATCATAATCAAGCCCAACCAGCCACACCTGTCCCCCGTTAACTTCCCAGTCCTCATATACCCCAGCACCTCAGTCACTCCCTGTCGGACCTTAATCTACACACCTCATGGACTCATCCCTTCTCCGCTCCTGGCTCCCTGGTTCCTGTCCTTCCAACCGACTCCTTCAGTGTGCGTCTAAGTAAGACCTTTCCCTTGTGTTCACGGTGTTTAATAAAGTATCGTTAACCTGCCTCTGATTCTGTGGAGTCCCTGCATAACAATTGCTGTGTGACTTAAAAAAGTGAGAACATACCAGTTTTTTTTTTTTTTTTTTTTTTTTTTTTTTTTGCAGTTTAAATTTACCAACAATCTCGTGACAGTTTGTTGGTAAACGTGATGTTGATAATGTTCTTTGGTTTTGGCTTAAAACAAATACACTTTACTGAAATTCCCACAATTTTAATTGTATCACAGTTTTCAGATGATTTGCTGTAATTTATTTTAAATTTAGAGACCTAAAGATTAGTTGTAAATGTGCTGTATTTAAGGAGGAGACTGTTGCTGTAAAGCCACCATCAACCACAGAAGACAGTGACATCTCTAGAGAGGAACCCAACACTTCCAAGTTTGTGACCATGTCCAACCCAGAGTACATAGTCTTCACAGACAGTGAACTAGAGCAAGCTCGAGGCTCATACTTTGAAAAGAAACAGCTGGGAACAGAGCGTGCTGAGCTGCAATCAAAGGAACTCTTCTGCTGACTCGTAAGAAACACCATGACCAACATGATTTCAACTGCAATAATGATTCACTTGAAATAATTTTCACCATTTGTGTCTGTCAGGACCATGTAGCTGAAAAGCTAATGATGACACTCAAATGTCAGCAGCCCAAGGAAGGGCACAAATACTCCTTCAAAGAAGTCAAGACAGGATGGGGATGAAAATGTTACAACTGACTATGATGGAGATTCCAGTGCTTCAACTATCATTCTGGATCATTCACCAGTTAGATCCACTGGCTCCCCAAATCAAATCAAATCAAACTTTATTGACACAAAGTGCTTTACATGAAAAAGCAATTTATGCATGATAAAAATAAAACAGGCCTTTCAAAATAGATTACATAATAAATAAAAGAACACAAAGTCTGTCACACAGTCGCACGCTCACACATGTATGCACACACGCAAAGCAGCCCCCCCCCCCCCCCCCTAACAAACAAGACTCTCTGTCTCTAAATGGAATGTAGGCATAAAATACAAAGACAAAGACAAATATATATCCCGGTATTCCTTTAGGGGCATTCAAATATGATATTTAATTTTCTTAAATACTGGTCCTCATGTTTAAATTGTTTGCAGTCATTGTCAAGAACAGGTAAAGAACCAGACAGTTCTGTCTTAGTTGGTTTTTTGTCTGTATTTTTCAAGTCTTGGTTGAGCTGCAGAGAATCATTCAACCTTCCAACTCAAGAGATATTTCTCATGAAGGACAGATGTGAAAGCTCCTGCTCGGAGGGGCAGTTTTATGGTGTCATGAAGAAAGCCATGAGGCCTCCAAAAACTTTGGAGGTAATTCCAAAGTTCACTCTCTGCACTGTGGTTGTGATTAAAGATGCCAGAAAACACCATAATACTACTATGGGCTTCAACGCTTTACTCTCTGATAGTCTTTCTGTGAATCTCTTAAGCTTGAGAACCATAGAATGCATCAGTGTAGTCAGCATTGTCAGCTGTAGCACTGATCCAGAGGCAAAATTATAAGGATTGTGTCACTGACCAAATTTTATTTCAAAACAACTTTTCAATTATAGCTCTAAGTGAGATAAAAGGATAATAAAGGTGATCTGGGCATGTTTTAATTTGCTTCATGTGTAGCATTCTACCAAGTAGTCTTTAGAATCCGCATAGCCTTCCCCTACAGAATTGTAGGGGAAGGCTATGCTATTGGCCATTGGATACTATAATATTATTTTGCCTTGTAATATGCATTATAAATTATTTTTATAAAGCGTTTGGACAGTAAATTTATTCATTTCTGTCTTGAAATACAATTGATATCTTACCTTAATTGATAATTGTTTTCTATTCTCCCAGAACTGTGATGTGGAGGATGAAGTACTTCCAAACAACGCAACTCTTGGATTCTTAAACTATCGAGTGAGAGAATATGTGCCGAAGCCTATACGGTGCTTTAACTGCCAAAGATTTGGGCATGTTGCCCTGGTTTTAAGAGAAGATGTGCAAGATGTGGAGGCGATCATGTCTATGGCAAGTGTGGACAGGGTGTACAACCAAAATGTTGTAACTGTGGGGGGTGTCATAGTGTGGCTTATGGAGGATGTGAGGTAATGAAAAGGGAGGTGGAAATACAGCGAGTTAGAGTGCAAAATAAAATCACATATGCAGAAGCTGTCAGGAGTGTAAAAACACTAGAGATGGGATTTATGGCTCTTGGAAGGGAGCCGGATCTTGAGGAGCAGTTCCTTTTAAAGAGCCATTCAAAAGACTGGCTCGTTTTCACAATATCTTTCAAACTTTACAATATACAAGAATGACAAACAATCAAAATATGTACCTATACAAAATTTATTATACAAGATTAAAAAATTATTGGAAAAATATAGATAAAAAAGGATAAACCTGAGCAGTCAGTGCAAATTCTAGTAAATGTTTTGGACAGAACTCACAGCATTTGTTTCCAAACAATACTCTCTGCCCACAGATGCTTCACATTAATGGAGCGTGTTGGACATCAGACTTCTATGATGTCACAAATGTTATTTATTTTATTTTCATTTTACTCAACTGTACTACTTCTTATTTACTTTTTTATTCATTTATTTATTCATTCAGTCATTTTTAGCTAAAAGGGGGGTGGGGGGATTGGGCTTGGTGTGTGTTGTGTATATGTGTGTGCGTGTGACTGTGTGAAAGATTTCATTGAGTGTTTTTATTCTTATGTTTTTAATCATGTAAAGAACTTTGTGTTGCCTATGGCATGAAAAGTGCTTTATAAATAAAGTTAGATTTGATTTGCTTTGAAAAAAATTGAAAAATTTGTATATACACTTGTATATAATAGAATGGTTCACAAGTGAACGGCTCACAGATGTGAATCGGTTCCCATCGTTCATTTAAAAGAGTCGTTCAAAAGAATCGATTCGTTCATGAACGTCACATCTTTAGAAAACACAAGAGGAACAGGTAGGTAGGGGAAGCCTCTAATGACAACACTGTATAGAACAGAGCAAAGAAATGGACGGACAAGTTCTGATTGACTTAAAGAAGCTGGTCACTTTCATTGCAGGAGTCGTAAATGGAACTATGAAGGTAAAATCTAAAACAGAAAGAATACAAATCATTGTTAAGGCAGCAATTCACCACCTTGACATCAAGGAATTAACTTGGGAGGAAGTGAGGAATGATCTGAGTGTGCAGGCCAGCCAAGAGCATCTAGGGATAGGGTAGGTATATTAATATGGTCCTTTTGCTACAATGGAATGCTAGGAGTGTGTTGGCTAACGGACATGAATTGAAAAAGTTTATTAATTATTTAACAAGGAAACCTGACATAATCTGTTTGCAGGAAACATGGCTGAGACCCAGACTGGCTTTTGTAATAGTTGGCTATGTTAGCATCAGACTTGATAGGACGGATGGAGTGGGTGGAGGATGTGCTACTTTTATTCGTGAAGGTTTGCCATTTAGGGAGATAGGTAAAGGTAAAGGATTTAGAATACATTGGTATTGAATTATGGACATCTGTGGGAGCGATAACTGTTCTTAATTTTTATAATCCTTGTAAGAAGTTGACTCTTGATAGATTGTGTAGAATAGAAGGAATTGACGGTAACAGGGTAATCCTTTGTGGAGATTTTAATGCATATAGCACCTTATGGGGAGGTGGGAGAACAGATTTAAATGGTGAAGTGATAGAGGAATTGTTGGAAGAAAAGGGGCTGGTTTGTTTAAATGATGGAAGGGGCACAAGGATAGAGATGCGCACAGGAAAAACGACAGCACTAGATCTCACTCTGGTGTCTAGTAACCTAGCTGGAATATGTGAATGGGAATTATGGGAACAGTCTGTATTAGGAAGTGATCACTTTCTGATCTTTTGTAACTGTTTGATTAAAGATGTTCAGTATCAGGGAGACAGACCAGGGAGGTGGGTTTTTAGTAGGGCACAATGGGAGAAATTCAGTGATATGTGTGAATAAGAAATTAATGATTTAAACTTAAATGTAGATATTGAGGTAGTGGATAAAAGATTTCGATATATTTTGTTATCAACAGCATACCAAGTTATTCCTAGGAGTAAAGGTAAAATGAAGAAAAAACGAGTCCCATGGTGGACAGCAGAGTGTGGTGTAGCTTTAAAGGAGAGAAATAAAGCCTTCAAGCAACTCAGGAAAACGCACAATTTCCAGCGTTTAATTCAATATAAACAAGCACAAGCAGTTCTTCGCAAAACCATCAGGAAAGCAAAGAAACATAGCTGGCAGTCCTTTTGTAATAAAATTGGGAGATCAACACCCGTGGAGGATGTCTGGGGAATGATTAGGAGAATGAGAGGGATTAGAAGGGAATGGCAATATCCAGTATTAAAACATAATGAACAAAATGCAGTGTCTGATGCAGAGAAAGCAGAAATGATAGCAATGGTACTCACTAAAATCCATAGTTCCAATAATTTGACAGAAGAGGGAAAGCGAGGCAGGGAGGAAACTAGTGCTGCTCACCCAGGGGTCCTGGAGCGTAGAGTTAATACTCAGAGCGCAATGGATGCTCCATTTACACTAGAGGAGATGAGGAGAGCTCTTGGGAAGGCTGGAACATCTGCTCCAGGAAAAGATGACATTTGTTATATCATGTTAAAGAATTTAGGGAAAATAGCATCACAGAAACTTCTAGGGTTTTATAATAAAGTGTGGGAAGAGGGAGTTTTGCCCAGAAGCTGGAAGGAGGCTGTCATTGTCCCAATCAGAAAGCCGGGTAGGGACCCCACGGATCCCATGAACTACAGACCAATTGCATTAACTTCACATATAGGTAAGATAATGGAGAGAATGATCACAGATAGATTAAATTATTATTTGGAAAGTAGAGGCTGCTTGACTCCTTTTGAAAGTGGATTTAGGAAAGGTAGGGGGGCCATGGATCCAGTTGTGTGGCTAGAAACAGAAATCAGGAGGGCCCAAATAACTAAAGAAACAGTAGTAGCAGTATTTTTTTACATTGAAAAAGCTTATGATATGGTATGGAAGGAGGGCTTAATGATTAAGTTGGATCAGATGGGGGTAACAGGTAGGACATTCAACTGGATTAAAGATTTTTTGTTTGATAGAGTCATTCAGGTAAGAATTGGATCTTATTTATCCAGACAGTATAAGGTAGATAACGGCACCCCACAGGGGAGTGTGATCAGCCCGGTATTATTCACAATTATGATTAATGATGTTTTTGATCTTGTGCAAAATGATATAGGGCGCTCTCTGTTTGCAGATGATGGGGCCCTGTGGAAACAAGGAAGGAATATTAATTTTCTTAACCAGAGGATGCAAATTGCCATAGAGGTTGTAGAAAAATGGTCGTATTCTTGGGGCTTTCAGTTTTCAGTAGAGAAAACAAAAGTTGTAATATTTAGTAGAAAGGGAAATGTGGTAACAGATTTAAAAATGTATGGAGAAAAACTCGAGCAGGTAAGATCATTTAAATTCCTCGGAATGTGGCTGGATAGCACTTTGACCTGGAAGGAACATATAACAAGAATAGGTACTAAATGTAAAGGGACTTTGAATATCATGAGGTGCCTTACAGGGTGTGAATGGGGGGCTAGTAGGGGAGCATTACGTAAGATATATATAGCACTGATTCGATCTGTATTAGATTATGGATGCTTTATTTATGGTTCTGCTGCTAAAACACACTTACAGAAACTGGAGACAGTCCAATCCAAGGCTTTGAGATTATGTTGTGGAGCATTTAAAACATCCCCAGTTGCAGCAATACAGGTGAAAATGAGAGAATTACCTTTGAGATTAAGAAGACAGCAACTGCTGATGAATTACTGGGCGTCTCTTCAAGGTCACACTCTGGACAGACATCCAACAACTAAGGTACTCCTTCCTTGTTGGGAGAGTGAAAGAGACAGAACAAAGTGTTTAATATGGAGCAGTACACATTTTGCTGATGAAATGGGATTAAATAACCTCTGTTTTATTCCTGCAGTCTCCATTATCAGTTACTCCACCATGGTTTTTTCCTGCAGTCTCCATTGACTTATACTTCTTGGAAAACAGGAATAAGTACGAAGGAATAGCAAATGCCCAAATATTAGTGAACGATAGACTTGAAATGTTGTATCAGGATTGTGTTGTTATTTATACAGATGGTTCAAAAGATCCCAAAACAGGAAAAATAGGGTTTTCAGTGACAGTTCCTACACTAGCAATAGATATCAAAAGACAGACTCCAGATCACTTAGCAGTTTTTACAGTGGAAATGATGGCAGTGATGACAGCATTACAGTGGATAGAGGACACCAGGTCTACTAAGGCCATAATCTGCTCTGACTCTCATTCAGTCCTGGCATCAATTCAGTCTTCTTTCTCACAAACGAGACAAGATATGTTAAATGAGATACTTGCGGCACTTTTTAGATTTAAAAGCAATAATATCTCCGTCACTTTTATGTGGGTTCCAGCACATCGGGGTGTCAATGGGAATGAAAGGGCAGACAAATTAGCAAAGGAGGCATTAGAACTAGATAATATCACGGTGGTTGCACTCAGTAAAACAGAAACTAAATCTATAATCAAGAGACACATCTTGCAGGAATGGCAAAAGAAATGGGATGAAGAAAGGACAGGCAGACACTTACATTCAATCCAGGGGAAGGTGGGCACAATGAGACCAGCAGGGGGCAGCACGAGGAAAGAACAGGTCATCACTAGACTCAGAATTGGACACACTGGCTTAAATAAAACATTAAACTTATAGGCAAACACCCGTCAGGTTTGTGTGAAAATTGTGGTGAAGAAGAGACAGTTCAACATGTGTTATGTCAGTGTCCAAAATATTCAGCAGAAAGAATTAAATTCCATGCAGGTTTACAGAAAGCTGGCATCACAGATCTCCAGGTATCGTCTATATTAAGGGGTGAGCCATGGAAGTACTTGTTATGTTTCCTAAAGGAAACAGGATTAATTACTAGAATCTAGTCCTTTTTTTTTGTCTTATCCGCTCAGACCCACACTCCAGCATAGTAGGTGGCAGTAATGCACCTGATCGGAAGGTGCCACCCACCAAAAATCAAAAGGAAGAAAAAGAAGAAACATGACAAAACCGAAAACCTAAAGTATGAACATAATGGAAACTAAACATGACAAAACCCCATAACTTTAATCTAAGAGCAAGATAGAACTAAACACCACAAAAACCTAGACCATAATCATAACAGCAACTAAACATGATAAACACCAGAGGCCTTTACTACGAAGCTGGATTTTCTCTTATTGGGGTAACTTCAGGGTTAACTCTGGGTTTTCTGTACTACGACGGTGGTTCACTTCTTACCAAGCTGTTTCACCACAGCAACAGACGCTGAACGGCTAACCTGCTCCAGAGCAGGTCATGTTCTAGATAAGAGATCAGCGAGTATAAAAGTGCCACCTCCTGACCAAGCAGTTCTCATGAAAAATGTCTGCCCATTTTTAGAAAATCCCATTGACCTTGGTGCACGGATAGTGAGAGAAGCGCTTAGGAGAGAAAGAGTCTTTAGGAACAGATCCAACCCGTTGGACTTTCCTAATGACATACTGTACCAAAGGTACAAATTTTCAACAAATGGGCTGAGATACATATGTCAGCTGTTGGAGAGGTCTGTAGCAAACGTGATCCATTGTAGTCGGGCGCTTACTGTTGAGGTTTTATGCCACAGGTAGGCTGCTCAATCTGTCAAATTGATATATATATATATATATATATATATATATATATATATATGTATGTATATATATATATATATATAGCCCATATATGGGCTAAAATCAAGTTGTGAGTGGGTCTCAGAAACTGTACATCCTCTGTTCATACAACTTCACCCTGGGTGATGAAAATCATGGTTGTACTGATTTAGCCTTTTCTTTTAATGATGCCTATGCTCTGCTCTCCCACTTGGGATGGATCGTAAGACGAGACATAAAATTGAGTAATCAATATATCCATGGGTACATTTATGCACGCCATTGGCGACACAGAAAACCTCAGCATGAACACATGCTGCACTGCCATCCACAAAGTAGCGAGGGCCCTTACTGAGTTACTGGATAAAATTGTGGTTTTTCCAGGACACCTGCCCATGCACTCAATTAAAGAGGGTTTCTTTGTGATAGCAGGTAAGACATTAGGCTACATACGAAATATTCACGTCATGCTGTAACCCTTCTCAGCTGTGTACTTCATGCAGCATGTCCTTTTCACAGGATTTCCAAGGGTAGTAGGTGCCATTGACTGCACACACATCCCAATATGTGTAATATGAGGCTGACTTTGTAAACAGAAAATGTTTCACAGCCTTAACATTCAGGTAGTTCACTCAGTACAGACATATGCAATGTACACATTATAGATTCAGTTAGTTAAATTTTCCTCATAATCTTAAACAGTCCAAATATGTAAAGATGGTGATGTACCACTGTTATCACGCTTGAACTATTTAAGTGCATCAACTAATAATGTTAACCTCAAATGTTCCTGCAGATGACATGTGACCATCAGATGATGGTCACCAGCCTTGTGGCAAAGTGGTCCTGTTAGGGTTCTGTTATGGTTCCTGGGTTTTTGTGTGTTTCTTGGTTTATTAGATTCTGATTATGGTTTGGGTTTCTGGGTTTTTGTCATGTCCAGTTCTGTTTTCCTGTTTTCCCTCATGTGCTCTGGTTTCTATTCCTAGCTCGTTACTCCACCTGGTTTGATTCCTCATTCACATCACCTGTGCCTAATTACTCCCTCTGTCTATAAATCCCGATGGTTTTCAGTTTTGCCTTGTCAGATCCTTGTGTGTGTGGTTCATGCACCTGTACTGTGTGTTTCCGGCTCCTGAGTTCGAGTTAATAAACTCATTTACCTGCACCTAGTGATGGTTTAATGAAGCCCCGTGAATGTGTTGAATCTTTCTGGCCAATTGCATCGCCAAATGTCTCATTACTCGAGGCCCCATTTAACAGCTCACTTGGTAGTACTGACATCTGCTGGTCATTTGATGCCCAGCAGTCCACCTGTCAAATTAAATGTTATCCACACACCACTTGATATGTAAACTGTATTGTAAATTAATCTATAAATATATATATAAATATATATGTTGTTGTTCTCTCCTATATATACAGACTGCCATGTGCATGCATTTATATATATATGTATACATGTGTATATATATATATATATATGTTCACATACTCATACATTGTCAATATTTTCACAGGTGTGTTTGTACATGGTGGTGGCAGGACGTGCTTGTGTGACTGGGACATTAGGTGAGAGGGAGGGTTGTGCTTTATTGATTCTTGTTTAGGAATAAGAGTATTTTGACAGTGTTGTAGCTCAGGCGATTCCTCTTCTTTGATACAACTTCACCAGCCTTAGAAAACACCCTCTCACAGGGGACTGAGGAAACAGGTGTGCACAGAAACTGTAGGGCCAATTTGTATAGGTGAGGATACAGATGCTTCTGTGTATGCCAGTATAACAGTGGGTCCTGCTGTCGTGGAATGTTTTTTTCTGCCAAGTATCGCTGCACTTCCACAATAGCCTCTGTTTCTGCATTGGACACTTCACGGCCCTGACTCACAGTGATGTCAAGCAGGTCCCACAGGTTACTACCACCTACAAAGCAGAGCAAAGTAGCATTGAAGGAAACCCTCACAAATATAAATGACATCCCCTGACCGCTTACCTGAGCTGGATGTTGATGTTGCTGAAGCCTGTGGTGCAGCAGCATCACAGGTTGCTGATGGACGGTTCTGTGGAGGAACACTTTGCAGTGTGACAACGTTAGCACATTCCATCCGCAAACGCTTCGCTGCCTCATTTGCCTTCACCTGGTTGTGGAACCCCAGGACTTTAAATCTGGGGTCCAGCAATGTTGCCAGTGTCATCACACTCTGTGTTTCTAAACCAGTCAGATGTTCTCTAAGTCTGAGGACCAGGTTGTCAGCTAGCAGTTTGGCAGGATCAATCTGTAAATTTGAGGCTTCGCATTGAACTCTGTGGTGGAGCATTTTCGTGAGCGGTATAACCTTTGAGGCTGACACATGTTTCTCTTCAGAGAGTTCCACTGTGGCCAGGTGGAAAGGGCCTAACACCTTTAATGCTTCCTCAACTATTTCATACTCTAACAAACTCAATGCAAGAAGGTCTGTGGAGAGAGATGCCAATGCTGCACCCACAGCTTCACGTTGTTCATAGATGCGCTCTGACATGAATAAGGTGCTATTCCATCTTGTTTCCACTTCTATAATTAATTTATGATTTGGTCTGCCCAGCGATTCCTGTATCTGGCACAAACGTTCGTTTGCAGTAGTGCTGCTCCGGAAGTATGTGATTATCTTCCGTGATTTTGTTCGAATGTCTGCAAGGATGGGGACCTGGTCAAAAGACTTGAACACTACCAGATTTAGTGAGTGGGCAACGTAGATGCTGTGCCTGATCTGCAGTGTCCTTGCACAGGCTTTCATATTGGATGCAGCATCCGTGACCAAGCACCTCACTTTACCCTTGATTCCCCACTCTTCCATGATTTTATCTTTCATCTGTGCTAAGTTGTCAGCTGTGTGAATTTGAGGAAAATGTTCTACACCTAACAAAACGGTATTAAGAGTATCCTCCTCTGTGATGTAGTGGCATGTTAGGCATAAATAAGCCTCCATATTCATAGATGTCCACATATCTGCTGTCAGACTCACAGCGGCAGCATTCTGGACCTTTTCCTTTGCCTTCTCTTTTGCTGCTGCATATTTTTCTTCTACCATAGCCTTCAGAGCCTGGACACCAAAACAAAGGTGAATACAGGTGAAATATTCCAACTGTTAATAATATTTACAAATAATGCCAGTGACAGCATCATAGACATGAAACACATACCTGTCTTGATGGGAGAGTGATGGATGGATCAAGGATATGGATGAGATTCCTAAATCCTTCATCTTCCACCACTGAAAAAGGTTGTGAATCTTTTATAATCATGGTAACCAGGGCCTCATCCACATCATGTTTCCTGGTACCTACACAGATGTAACATTATGTTAGCTGATATGTTTCAACCACAACAAAGGACATGGCAAGTAAAAGGGATGAGGGGTATATTACATGTCCTGGGATGTGGCTGTGATTCATTATCATGAAGTGCAAGGTAGTGCCTCAGCATGGATGTGGACAACTGTACGTGTTATATTTTAAATCATGCTCAAACTGTATTTTGTGGCTCTCACCAAGTCTTTTTTTTTTCCATCCTACAGGGGTGTTCAGTGGAATATTGGTAGGCGACAGGGGCTACGCCTGCCAGCCCTATTTAATGACTCCCAATCCTGACCCTGGTGCAGGGCCACAAACAAGATTCAATATGGCTCCTGCAAAAACCAGGGTCAGGATAGAGATGGCATTTGGAGTCCTGAAAGCCGGTTCCACTGCCTCAAAGGACTCAGGGTGGCCCCTGCCAGGGCATGCAGAATAATACCTGTATGTGTTGTGTTACACAACATAGCTGCCCTGACGAAGGAGAGGAGCCCTCCCACTGATCCCCCTCCTCCTGATGTGGTGGACCCCATCACCCTCGAATATCCTGCAGGGATGGTCGTAAGAGCAGCCATTACACAGCAATTCTCTAGTTAAAAAGAGATGTTTTATTATATTGTGTGTTTGGCTGTGTCAGAATTTTTTGTTTATCATTTGTTCTCTTCCTCCCGTTCCTGAAAAGGAGCACACATTTTGGTTCATTCGGGTCCTTGAAATCTTTGCAAGGCTTGAATTCCAGCCCTGTGTTTCAAGTCAGAAAAGTGAAATAAATGTAAATATATAAACTAATCACTGAATTACCTTTTTCTCATGCTCCAGTTTCTCCAGCTCCAGCTTTGATATTTTAATTTTGGTTTTCTTGTATTCAATGTCAAGTTCCAATTTTCTTTTAGAGCCCCCTCACAGAGTCTGCTCCAACCTGAATGTAATGATAGTTATGTCAGCCATGTTTCCTGGCTCACTTCAAAACTAATGCCAACTTCACATCGACTACCCTCCATTAAAATTCTTACATCTCTTGAGTGTGTTGTTTGTCTCGAGGTGGAGGCCACAGGCTCAGAAGGGGTTCTGTCTTCCTGTAAAATAACCATGGACATTGATCATTTATGGAAGAGAAAGCGATGAAGCACATTTATTAGTACAATGAGCAGACCACCACCATTAGTCGACAATAAGAGTACACCAACATTTACTGCATTGTCCAGACTCAATCTGTGTCAAGACAGGTGAATTGACTGTTGCTTAACATTAGAAAATATGGACCAAACTGTACCAGTGATGGTCTTTCTGAGCACACAGACAGCGTCTCTTCATTATTGGCCTCCACCTGAGTGGATAACATGCAAAAATTAAAATTGTTTGTCACAAACCACAGCTGAAATATGACTGATTACACTTCTAAAGTTCTGTTTACCTCTATACAGGACAGAGCTTGTGTGGGTGGGGGCAGCAGCTTCAGGGTTACACTACAAAAACAGGCAGTCTAACTAAGATCTACAATCTTATATTCAGCTAAAAAGTCTTTTTGATCTTGTTTTGAGAATAACACAATTGGAAAGAGCAAAATGTGTAAGATTATTAATCAAGTTTTTAGAGTATATGTCTTTTATTTCTTACTTAGTTACTGAATCCTAAAATTGGTTGTTTTACACACATATTAGGATAAATTATATTACTGAGACACTGTTTGAGATCACACTATAGTCTCACACCCGATTTTAGTCATCAAACTTGTTTCAAGACCTCACAGGATCAATTCAGACTTGAGAATAGTTTGTGTAAACATTAACATTTATTTACAAGAAAATTGCAGCATATGATCACATGTAGTATTAATTCATTTCCACAACACAGATAATAAAAAATCACAGGTAAATGATTAATACACCAACTCTTCTATTATTATCATTTTAAGTATTAAGCGCAATGACATCAATAATTTTATATTTAGTCAGAACATACACACTGCTTTTGAAATTGACTGGATGATATGATGTATGATTAACTAGCTTTTCAGCGTCTATGAACTCTGTTGCTTGGGCAAGATTAGACACTGCAATTTCATATGCTAAGAGATCTTTATTCCAACCCATAGTCTCATAAAGATGGTATTCAAAACAGTATAATGAACAGTCTATCATATAAATGTTTTTTAGACCAAAGATAGGAACTGTACCATTTGCATGTGTGATAATTAAAGATCTTTCACTTATGTACTTGTTCCCATTGAGAAAAAGCTACTTTACCTTCACTCCAAAAATCTCCTATCTTTGCTGTAATATATTCCATATTTGTAATCTCGGAGACAGGACCCGATTCTTTTTCATGTTCAAAAACTGGATGCTCAGCAGCCATTTCATTTTGGCAGCATTCAAACAGCTGATTATGGTTCACGAGCGACTTGCAGACATTTTTGAAATTCAATTTAGATGACCACTGTTTAAAAAAACAATGCTTTGATTCAAATCTCATGCACATTTTTCTTATCAAAGGACCCAGATTAAGAATTTGAACAGGAATATGTAGCAAGTAATGTTGCTCAGATATGACATTATTTTCAGGAAAGAGTTGTTTAAACTGTTTTAAATGCTGTTCAGTCATATTACAATCATATAGACCATCTTTCTGTCATCGAATGGCATGCGTGGCCTGGAGAAAAGCACCATCATGGTCCTCTAGGCAGCCTACTATATGACATGAGACTGAAACACTGGTAGACTTACAGAGAGTGGGGAGATTGATGGGGATAGCCTAACAGAGAGTATTAACAGACATTGGGGAGAGTGACAGGAAGAGACAGACAGGTGGGACACAGTGTGGAAACTGACAGGGGTAGACTGACTGATATACAGAGTTGACAGACTGGGTAGACAGATGGGACGACTGACTGAGAAATATCCAGGTATGTTTGACAAACTGTTTCATGTTCTATAAGAAGTTGATTGTTCTTATTTTTTACATTCTTGAGTTGTGGGTAGATGTGTTTGTTTTGATGACTTCTAAATAAAATGTATAAAATGCTTTTTATGTGATTTCTTCAACTACTAGTTAACTAATAATGTCTAAGTAATGCTTATTTTATGTCTTTTATGCATTTCCAAGGGGGTAGGTGTTTACATTTTACAATAAGGGTCTAAAAAGGCATTCAGTAATGATTAACTATGGTTAAGTGATGCTTATGAAGCATTTATTAAGGCTTAAGTCAGGCTGCTAATAATAATAATAATAATAATGCATTTTATTTCTTGGCGCCTTTCAAACACCCAAGGTCACCCGACAACAAAAATAAAAAATAAATGAAAAGACAGTAAAAACATAAATTACATAAGAGTTAAAAGAGATAACGGACATTGATATAAAAATTACACAAAACAGTCAGTATACATGGGTTATAGGGAGTATGCCAGTTTAAACAGGTGGGTTTTGAGTGCAGACGTGAATGATGGAAGGGAGTTGATGTTCCTAATCTCGGATGGAAGTGAAGAGGAGCGGCGGGGTTGGCCCACAAAGCCAGCGACAGGTACAAGGCAGACATCAGGAGGATCCAGGGAACCCTAGGGCACCGCATATGATCCAGATCCCAGTTGGAAAAGCGAGGAGAAGCAAGCCAGGGATGTCTTAAGCCTCACCAGATGACCACCGCGTTTGCCACGTTTGCGGGAGCGTCTCTGCCGCAGGAGGAGGGCCGACGCCCTGAACAGGTGAGCCGGAATGCCCGATAGCAACGGGGGGAGAGTTGTATGATGGCTGTAGCAGACCGTTGATGGAACTCCAGCATTATACTGAAGTTCCAGAAGAAACTGACGATCATACATCAGCAGAGATTCCGAAAGAAGCGAGCCCAAGTATAAAATCAGCAAAAATTTAAACCAAAGGGAGAGCAACAGACGAGCAGCCACGTACACCGGCGCCATCTTCCAATGTTAAGTAATGCTTATGAAGCATTTATTAAGGCTTAAGTCAGGCTGCTAATGTTAAGTAATGCCTTACTTAAGATCAGGTAAAGACTACCTGATGGCATACACAGCTCAGTATTAGTAAATGATTACTTAAGATATTATTAATGGTTTATTAGTGCCGATCCAGGTAATGTACACCATATAGGGAAGAATTAGTACATGCATTAGTTAGCTGTTACTTAATAAATATTGACTAAAAATCTACACCATTAGTAAACAATTGCTTGAGAAATATTTAAGGGGTTACTAACATGTTAACTACCATCATAATTAATGCTGAGTAATGCATACATAATGACAAATAATTACATAATTCAACATTTGTTAACACATAATAATGCATCAAGTAAGGTTCAGTATTAAACATTAATTATGTGCTTATTAATGCATTAAATAATATGTAAACTAACGCAAAGTAATATGTAATATTAGTTAATAGTTTACTTAACAGGTAATTAATGTAAATTAAAGAGACCCTTATTGTAAAGTGTTACCTAAAGGGTAAATATTTATCCCTTTGCTCACACTTTATAAATGCTTAACAGCCTTTTAAGAATTACTTAACCATAGTTAATTATTATTGAATGTTTTTGCATACATAAGAGTGGTAAATAAGCATTACTCATTAACATGTAGTTGAAGAAATCACATACAAAGCATTTTATACATTTTATTTAGAAGTCATCAAAACAGATCAACTCACAACTCAAAAACTGAAAAAATATGAACATTTAACCGCTTAAAGAAACTTAATGAAACATTATGTCAACCATGACTGGATATTTCCAGTTCAGTTTCTCAGTCAGTCTACCCATCTATCTACCCAATCTTTCAACTCTGTATGTCAGTCAGTCTACACCTGTCATTTTCCACAATGTCTCCCACCTGCCTGTCTGTCTCCATCTGTCACTTTCCCCACTGTCTGTTAAGTTGTTATGTTGACATACTGCGCCTCTAAGTTTACTGATGTGATTATAATAATTTCAAATTAGTTCTGTCTTCTACCGTATTAAATGTATCAGGTGAAAGGCTACCTACACTTTTCAGTTAACTAATGTCTCATGTCAGTCTTTGAAATGTATGAAAATAAACTTCTTGGAGTGGGGTTAGTAGTTAGATTAATGTGTTACCGTGTTCTTTGGGTGAATTTCCTCGTTTTCCTTTTCTCTTGTGTGTGTGTAGCCTCGTCTTGTGAGGAGGCGAGATGTTAAGCTCATCCATTTTGACACAGAGTGAGCCGCATGTCCTGCTGCTGTAGCCTGTGCTGGTCTTTCACTCAGATGCTGCGTTTGTAACCAGAATGTCAACTACTCTAAATAACAATAAACACTAAAACAATAAGAAACAACAGAGGAAAACTAATTTGGGTTCAGATAGCAGGTTACTATCTTATCCAGCTATTTATATATCACTGGACTGGAGCTAGTATGTCCAAGAAACAAAACAGGCAAACTACATTCTGGACATCATCATTTCTCATATCTCAAACACCATACTCCTGAATTAAAAGGAAACTTCTCACAACTTGGTACACAGTTTTACATATAAAATATAACGTACCAAAATGGAAAATATTTTCTCTGGACGTTATGGTGACTAAAGGAACTTATCTAAGGTTTGAGTCCTCTCTTAGTTTGGAAAACAAACTCCACAGTATTCTTTAACATGAAAGAGATGTTTCTGTGTCAACAAATCTCAGATGTCCAATTATTGCTTCTTCAAGAATAAAAAAAATAACTGCTGGCCAGCAAAAAAAAAAAAAAAAAAAAAAATCCTTAGCGACTCTTTGTTAAAGCAGGAGTAGCATCAAATCCAGTGATTTTTTGGGGTGTTATAGGAGACTAATCTCTGTCCAATCTCCCATCTACTGGCTGTGTTGTCTGCTGTCATTTCTTTAGACGCAACATCAAACAGACTTTTCTGCAACACACACACACTCAATCAAAACACTGACAAACAGCATTGGTAAACGCAGCTGCAGCTTCAGCACCACTGTAACTTTTGGGTATAAAAAACTTAATAAAGAGGGAC
Organism: Melanotaenia boesemani; assembly: GCF_017639745.1. NCBI lineage: Eukaryota > Metazoa > Chordata > Actinopteri > Atheriniformes > Melanotaeniidae > Melanotaenia > Melanotaenia boesemani. The sequence goes on from NC_055685.1 coordinate 4,973,186, forward strand.
CAGTATAAGACCAGCAAACTGCAGCGTCTATGGCTGGATCCACCATATCCACCTTCATCCACCTTAAAATACACCTAGAGAGGTTAGTCACTGTAATATGATGCTAATGTTAGCATCTACATTAGCAACGAGCTTAGAGCCACAGCAGCATAAACGTTAGCTTGTTACTGCTTTTGTACTAAATTAATGTTAAGTCATCAGAGTGGCTCCACGCCACTGTTCAGAAGAAGAATGAGACATTTACTGAACAGTTTCCATAAACGTCTGACTTTTCTATGATCACATTAAACTGGGATCAGACCCGCTGTAAACAATGTGGTTTTACTGGGTCTGCAAGTGTTGGATCTAAATTAATTAAAATTTTTAGTTTTTTTTACCTCAGTTTAAAAAAGTTTAGAAATAATATTTTCTGTACTCAGCTGTTTGCCCGGGAATGTGTATGGCAGCCAAATAAATGTTCTGGGAAGATACAGACATTGTGTTTGTGGGACTTTTTCATAAACAACATGCAAATCATTCAGGTGTGTAAGATCAGTTCAACAAGCATAGATGTGTTTGAGAAGATGGTGATGGATCTACTGAATGAAAGTGACCTCAAAATAGATAACATCCATGGTCAAGGTTATGATGGAGCACTGTCAGGCACATTGCCTTAATCTGTGTTGGTAGAAGGTGCAAAGTCAAGCATCTCTCTTGTTTCTTTCTTCAGTTTGGTTAAAAAACTGCACACTTTCATTGTCAACTTTTAAAACATGAGACAATGGAATAAGACTTTATCAAACATCATCTCTCTCTTTCAGTCTGCTCTGGGTTTTGTCAGAAAAGATGAAGAGAAATGTCTCACTTTGGAGGGTCTACGAAGCCCCGCGTGGCTCACGTGAAGCAGACACACAAACACTTTCAATTAACTTTACTCCATTTAGTTAGTGTCAAAGTGGACAGACTGACAGACAAAAATATGAAATAACGAAATTAATTTGAAAAAAAAATGTATTATGCATGTTCTCCCCGTGTATGCGTGGGTTCTCTCCGGGTTCTAACATGCATGTTAGGTTAATTGATTATTCTAAATTCTCCCTAGGAGTGAGTGTGTGTGTGAATGGTTGTTTGTCTCCTATGTGTTGGCCCTGCGATGGACTGGTGACCTGTCCAGGGTGTACCCTGCCTCTCACCTGTTAATGCTGGGATAGGCTCCAGCTCACCCGCAACCCGTCATGGAATAAGCGGTACAGAGAATAAGAAAAAAAATGTGTTAGTTTTAGTGAAAATAAAGATGATAAAAAATTTAATTAGTACATTTAGGCCCTGATCTATTAACGCTTTGCGTGTACTAAAACAGGTGCAGACGGCTTTGCTCCGCTAAAATCGGCCCAAGCTTATCTATCAAAGCCGCAAACATGGAACTGCGTCAGTTATCCTGGCAAAACTGCGCCGCTCTCCACTTTGCGTTTCTGAAGCTACTGCATATGCATTATGGGCGTTCCGGCCAGAAAGTGCACATTAGTGGGAGGAGACTATGCAAATAAATCTGGTTTGCGCAGCAGTGGGATTCATGTAGCCCGCAAATAGTTTGCGGTGTTTATGTTTGCTCTAAAAATAGCGTTTCTGAAAAGCAGGTGCTAATTGGCACAACAGTATACGCGCAATGGCTGCAGTAATAATTTTAAGGAGGAGGCACAGACACCATGAAAGGCGACTAAGATAATGCATTTTTTTCTATTATATTAATATATTTAGAATGCCAGAGAAGAGGATTGTGGAGACGATCCAGCGTTGCAATATTAGAATTGCTGGATAAGTTTAAAGACTTTATCAGGCCTGTCTTTTATTATTATTATTATTATTATTATTATTATTATTATTATTATTATTAT